>NW_026623054.1:1978589-1981089 GCF_023065955.2 Ursus arctos | reverse complement strand
GGTTAGGGTTCGGGTTAGGGTTAGGGTTAGGGTTAGGGTTAGGGTTCGGGTTAGGGTTAGGGTTCGGGTTAGGGTTAGGGTTAGGGTTAGGGTTAGGGTTCGGGTTAGGGTTCGGGTTAGGGTTAGGGTTAGGGTTAGGGTTAGGGTTCGGGTTAGGGTTAGGGTTAGGGTTAGGGTTCGGGTTAGGGTTAGGGTTCGGGTTAGGTTAGGGTTAGGGTTAGGGTTAGGGTTAGGGTTAGGGTTAGGGTTAGGGTTAGGGTTAGGGTTAGGGTTCGGGTTAGGGTTAGGGTTCGGGTTAGGGTTAGGGTTAGGGTTAGGGTTAGGGTTCGGGTTAGGGTTAGGGTTAGGGTTAGGGTTAGGGTTAGGGTTAGGGTTAGGGTTCGGGTTAGGGTTCGGGTTAGGGTTAGGGTTAGGGTTAGGGTTAGGGTTCGGGTTAGGGTTCGGGTTAGGGTTAGGGTTAGGGTTCGGGTTAGGGTTAGGGTTAGGGTTCGGGTTCGGGTTAGGGTTCGGGTTAGGGTTAGGGTTCGGGTTAGGGTTAGGGTTAGGGTTAGGGTTAGGGTTCGGGTTAGGGTTCGGGTTAGGGTTAGGGTTCGGGTTAGGGTTAGGGTTAGGGTTCGGGTTAGGGTTAGGGTTAGGGTTAGGGTTAGGGTTCGGGTTAGGGTTAGGGTTAGGGTTAGGGTTCGGGTTAGGGTTAGGGTTAGGGTTAGGGTTAGGGTTCGGGTTAGGGTTAGGGTTCGGGTTAGGGTTCGGGTTAGGGTTAGGGTTAGGGTTAGGGTTAGGGTTCGGGTTAGGGTTAGGGTTCGGGTTAGGGTTAGGGTTAGGGTTAGGGTTAGGGTTAGGGTTAGGGTTCGGGTTAGGGTTAGGGTTCGGGTTAGGGTTAGGGTTAGGGTTCGGGTTCGGGTTAGGGTTAGGGTTAGGGTTAGGGTTAGGGTTCGGGTTAGGGTTAGGGTTAGGGTTAGGGTTAGGGTTAGGGTTAGGGTTCGGGTTAGGGTTCGGGTTCGGGTTCGGGTTAGGGTTAGGGTTCGGGTTAGGGTTCGGGTTCGGGTTCGGGTTAGGGTTAGGGTTAGGGTTAGGGTTCGGGTTCGGGTTAGGGTTCGGGTTAGGGTTAGGGTTAGGGTTCGGGTTCGGGTTAGGGTTCGGGTTAGGGTTAGGGTTAGGGTTCGGGTTAGGGTTAGGGTTCGGGTTAGGGTTAGGGTTAGGGTTAGGGTTAGGGTTCGGGTTAGGGTTAGGGTTAGGGTTCGGGTTAGGGTTAGGGTTAGGGTTAGGGTTAGGGTTAGGGGTTAGGGTTAGGGTTAGGGTTCGGGTTAGGGTTAGGGTTAGGGTTAGGGTTAGGGTTAGGGTTAGGGTTAGGGTTCGGGTTAGGGTTAGGGTTAGGGTTCGGGTTAGGGTTAGGGTTAGGGTTAGGGTTCGGGTTAGGGTTAGGGTTAGGGTTAGGGTTAGGGTTAGGGTTCGGGTTCGGGTTAGGGTTAGGGTTAGGGTTAGGGTTCGGGTTAGGGTTAGGGTTAGGGTTCGGGTTAGGGTTAGGGTTAGGGTTAGGGTTCGGGTTAGGGTTAGGGTTCGGGTTCGGGTTCGGGTTAGGGTTAGGGTTCGGGTTAGGGTTAGGGTTAGGGTTAGGGTTAGGGTTAGGGTTAGGGTTCGGGTTAGGGTTAGGGTTAGGGTTAGGGTTAGGGTTCGGGTTCGGGTTAGGGTTAGGGTTAGGGTTAGGGTTAGGGTTAGGGTTCGGGTTCGGGTTAGGGTTAGGGTTAGGGTTAGGGTTAGGGTTAGGGTTCGGGTTCGGGTTAGGGTTAGGGTTAGGGTTCGGGTTCGGGTTAGGGTTAGGGTTAGGGTTAGGGTTAGGGTTAGGGTTCGGGTTAGGGTTAGGGTTAGGGTTCGGGTTAGGGTTCGGGTTAGGGTTCGGGTTAGGGTTAGGGTTCGGGTTAGGGTTAGGGTTAGGGTTAGGGTTAGGGTTAGGGTTAGGGTTCGGGTTCGGGTTAGGGTTAGGGTTAGGGTTCGGGTTCGGGTTAGGGTTCGGGTTAGGGTTAGGGTTAGGGTTCGGGTTAGGGTTCGGGTTAGGGTTAGGGTTCGGGTTAGGGTTCGGGTTCGGGTTAGGGTTAGGGTTAGGGTTAGGGTTAGGGTTAGGGTTAGGGTTCGGGTTAGGGTTAGGGTTCGGGTTCGGGTTAGGGTTAGGGTTAGGGTTAGGGTTAGGGTTAGGGTTAGGGTTAGGGTTCGGGTTAGGGTTAGGGTTCGGGTTAGGGTTAGGGTTAGGGTTAGGGTTAGGGTTAGGGTTCGGGTTAGGGTTCGGGTTAGGGTTAGGGTTAGGGTTAGGGTTAGGGTTAGGGTTAGGGTTCGGGTTAGGGTTCGGGTTAGGGTTAGGGTTAGGGTTAGGGTTAGGGTTAGGGTTCGGGTTCGGGTTAGGGTTAGGGTTAGGGTTAGGGTTAGGGTTAGGGTTAGGGTTAGGGTTAGGGTTAGGGTTCGGGTTAGGGTTAGGGTTCGGGTTAGGGTTAGGGTTAGGGTTAGGGTT
>NW_026623054.1:1965386-1968389 GCF_023065955.2 Ursus arctos | reverse complement strand
AACCCTAACCCTAACCCTAACCCTAACCCTAACCCTAACCCTAACCCTAACCCTAACCCTAACCCTAACCCTAACCCTAACCCTAACCCTAACCCTAACCCTAACCCTAACCCTAACCCTAACCCTAACCCTAACCCTAACCCTAACCCTAACCCTAACCCTAACCCTAACCCTAACCCTAACCCTAACCCTAACCCTAACCCTAACCCTAACCCTAACCCTAACCCTAACCCTAACCCTAACCCTAACCCTAACCCTAACCCTAACCCTAACCCTAACCCTAACCCTAACCCTAACCCTAACCCTAACCCTAACCCTAACCCTAACCCTAACCCTAACCCTAACCCTAACCCTAACCCTAACCCTAACCCTAACCCTAACCCTAACCCTAACCCTAACCCTAACCCTAACCCTAACCCTAACCCTAACCCTAACCCTAACCCTAACCCTAACCCTAACCCTAACCCTAACCCTAACCCTAACCCTAACCCTAACCCTAACCCTAACCCTAACCCTAACCCTAACCCTAACCCTAACCCTAACCCTAACCCTAACCCTAACCCTAACCCTAACCCTAACCCTAACCCTAACCCTAACCCTAACCCTAACCCTAACCCTAACCCTAACCCTAACCCTAACCCTAACCCTAACCCTAACCCTAACCCTAACCCTAACCCTAACCCTAACCCTAACCCTAACCCTAACCCTAACCCTAACCCTAACCCTAACCCTAACCCTAACCCTAACCCTAACCCTAACCCTAACCCTAACCCTAACCCTAACCCTAACCCTAACCCTAACCCTAACCCTAACCCTAACCCTAACCCTAACCCTAACCCTAACCCTAACCCTAACCCTAACCCTAACCCTAACCCTAACCCTAACCCTAACCCTAACCCTAACCCTAACCCTAACCCTAACCCTAACCCTAACCCTAACCCTAACCCTAACCCTAACCCTAACCCTAACCCTAACCCTAACCCTAACCCTAACCCTAACCCTAACCCTAACCCTAACCCTAACCCTAACCCTAACCCTAACCCTAACCTCTAACCCTAACCCTAACCCTAACCCTAACCCTAACCCTAACCCTAACCCTAACCCTAACCCTAACCCTAACCCTAACCCTAACCCTAACCCTAACCCTAACCCTAACCCTAACCCTAACCCTAACCCTAACCCTAACCCTAACCCTAACCCTAACCCTAACCCTAACCCTAACCCTAACCCTAACCCTAACCCTAACCCTAACCCTAACCCTAACCCTAACCCTAACCCTAACCCTAACCCTAACCCTAACCCTAACCCTAACCCTAACCCTAACCCTAACCCTAACCCTAACCCTAACCCTAACCCTAACCCTAACCCTAACCCTAACCCTAACCCTAACCCTAACCCTAACCCTAACCCTAACCCTAACCCTAACCCTAACCCTAACCCTAACCCTAACCCTAACCCTAACCCTAACCCTAACCCTAACCCTAACCCTAACCCTAACCCTAACCCTAACCCTAACCCTAACCCTAACCCTAACCCTAACCCTAACCCTAACCCTAACCCTAACCCTAACCCTAACCCTAACCCTAACCCTAACCCTAACCCTAACCCTAACCCTAACCCTAACCCTAACCCTAACCCTAACCCTAACCCTAACCCTAACCCTAACCCTAACCCTAACCCTAACCCTAACCCTAACCCTAACCCTAACCCTAACCCTAACCCTAACCCTAACCCTAACCCTAACCCTAACCCTAACCCTAACCCTAACCCTAACCCTAACCCTAACCCTAACCCTAACCCTAACCCTAACCCTAACCCTAACCCTAACCCTAACCCTAACCCTAACCCTAACCCTAACCCTAACCCTAACCCTAACCCTAACCCTAACCCTAACCCTAACCCTAACCCTAACCCTAACCCTAACCCTAACCCTAACCCTAACCCTAACCCTAACCCTAACCCTAACCCTAACCCTAACCCTAACCCTAACCCTAACCCTAACCCTAACCCTAACCCTAACCCTAACCCTAACCCTAACCCTAACCCTAACCCTAACCCTAACCCTAACCCTAACCCTAACCCTAACCCTAACCCTAACCCTAACCCTAACCCTAACCCTAACCCTAACCCTAACCCTAACCCTAACCCTAACCCTAACCCTAACCCTAACCCTAACCCTAACCCTAACCCTAACCCTAACCCTAACCCTAACCCTAACCCTAACCCTAACCCTAACCCTAACCCTAACCCTAACCCTAACCCTAACCCTAACCCTAACCCTAACCCTAACCCTAACCCTAACCCTAACCCTAACCCTAACCCTAACCCTAACCCTAACCCTAACCCTAACCCTAACCCTAACCCTAACCCTAACCCTAACCCTAACCCTAACCCTAACCCTAACCCTAACCCTAACCCTAACCCTAACCCTAACCCTAACCCTAACCCTAACCCTAACCCTAACCCTAACCCTAACCCTAACCCTAACCCTAACCCTAACCCTAACCCTAACCCTAACCCTAACCCTAACCCTAACCCTAACCCTAACCCTAACCCTAACCCTAACCCTAACCCTAACCCTAACCCTAACCCTAACCCTAACCCTAACCCTAACCCTAACCCTAACCCTAACCCTAACCCTAACCCTAACCCTAACCCTAACCCTAACCCTAACCCTAACCCTAACCCTAACCCTAACCCTAACCCTAACCCTAACCCTAACCCTAACCCTAACCCTAACCCTAACCCTAACCCTAACCCTAACCCTAACCCTAACCCTAACCCTAACCCTAACCCTAACCCTAACCCTAACCCTAACCCTAACCCTAACCCTAACCCTAACCCTAACCCTAACCCTAACCCTAACCCTAACCCTAACCCTAACCCTAACCCTAACCCTAACCCTAACCCTAACCCTAACCCTAACCCTAACCCTAACCCTAACCCTAACCCTAACCCTAACCCTAACCCTAACCCTAACCCTAACCCTAACCCTAACCCTAA